>NC_034420.1:7198133-7207122 GCF_002078875.1 Numida meleagris
TATTTGTCCCTAAAAAATGCAGTAATTAAACCCAGTTTAGAGCATGGTGCAATTTTTGGGAGAGGTAAGATGAGCTGCATAGGTCTTGTACTAGCTGTTAGGCTGTCATCTGAAAACTCCAACCTGGGTACTCTGAGAGATGGCATTTGTGTACGCAGGAGTCTTTTCTAGCGGTGACCTGAGTTTGCTATGGCTAAGAGGTGCGGGGTCAGGGCTGCCCACTGGAGGCTTCCACTTACACCTGTGATGCCGATCGCTCAGATGGTTCAATACCTCCATGTTTGAAGATCCCAAAGCATTTCACAAAAGAGACAATGACTGTAGAAACCATTCAGCATACACTTGAAGAGGAATCACAGCAATCCCCAAAATCTTCCCGAGCATCAGGGGAGGGGAAGCACCTACACAGGGCTCTAACATTTATCTGCCACAGCTACCAGCTCTGACTATTTAAAGCAATCAGAGATTTACATCAGGAGACTTTAAATATAGAAGTCATTTTATGTAAACTCTTTCCTTCATTGCAGCTCTGAAAAGAGGAAGGAGGGAAAAGCCTTTCTTTTTTTAGACTTGGCAGGAAACAAGCAGTTAAATAAGCAAATACTATAAAATGAAAATCTTAAAGTGATTACAAATATGAAAGGAGTGAATACCAAATTGAAACAGCCGTTTAATCAAGATAAAGCACTGAAATCCAGCAATTGGCCTCTTTCCATGATCCTGTAGAGCTGTGCAAAGGAGGCAGCTTACCGTAGTATTACCAATCTCAGATGCTCTCTGCTGACTGCGATACCCTGATGTCTTCCACTCTTCACAGCTTTTCACATGCAAAATGACTTCCTTTATGGATCACCCTTGATGTAAAGTGGCTTTAATTATTCAAGAACTGAAATAAAGATGAAAAAGTAATTGCATTTTAATTGCTGTAATAATGGCAGGAAGCTGCACTGTGACTTAAATACTGAGAGATGAAGAGTAAGACTATGTTTGCTAAGATGCTGTTCCTTTAAACGCAGCTTGTGTGAGTTTTGTCCCAGTCTTGCCTCGTTCCCCCACCCCATAACCAGTCCCACTAGCGTATGCTATGTTTATTCTTAAACTCCTGAGATGGTTTGTTCTGTTAGACAGCGATACCCACAAATGGGAGCTTTTTACCATAAGCAATTTTAAGGCTGAGGGATTTTCTTGTTATTTACTGATACCAAAGTGCAGCTCATCACCCCGAGGTGCCTGCCTACCCCAAGCACCTACAGACTGTGCACAACAGCCCGCCGGCTCCTGGCACGGTGGGGCTGCAGCGAGGATGTTCCATGGCAGGGGGCTGGCACTGCTAAGGTGCAGCTCACCCGGCCAGGCACACAGCGAGGCACCAGGGGGAAACATGCTTGGTTTTCCTTGGCATATGAGATCAGCAACATAGAGCCCCCAGGATTTGGAAATGAGAGGAGAGGGCAATAAAAAGGAATTGCTTTCTCTTTGCTGCACATTCTGCGTCCGCGTTGGTGGGAACAAACCTGCCAGCAGAAGTGGGAAGTGTCATCACCCTGCAGCCCTGGGCTGGGGAGTGTCAGGACCTGAAGGAGGCTGACACCACTGCCACTTTGGGAATTAGTGTGAAACCCACCGATCAATACCCATTGCATCCCCTCCGAATGTCTCAGTTATCACACAGATGACTTTTCCTTCTGCACGAGGAAGTTTTCTGCTTTTGTTGCCATCTCTGTCACAACAGGAGCTTTAATCCCTCACACCAGCTCCCTGCCTCAAACCAGAGAGCTCGCTCTCTCGCACACGATTCCTCCTGTGACTGCACCATTCAGCAACACAAAGCCAGACAGAACAGGCTCAGAAAAGGAAAAGATGCAGGTGGAATATAGAGTGAGGCTATTGACTTGTTGTGACAGACGCTGGCTGCAGTTAATTCCAGATGTGAGCTGAACAATAACTAAAATCTTATACTTTATCACCTTTTAAAGTATCTGGAGAGATGTCCAAACAATTGCTTTCGGTGAGTGATTTCAGGCAGTCATTAGCCTCACACAGGGAGAACACAGATAAATACACAGGCGAGCCTATTGTAAGCAGATGAAATTTATCAAAAGAATTCTTAAGGATCAATCTGTTACATGGTGGGGAAGCAAACTCCCTTTTGTCTCTCACCCTCCTCCGCCTCTCCCACTATTCCTCTTTCTCTTTCAGCACTTGTGGTGCTCAGTAGGAGCTCGGTGCTGACAGTGGCTATGCAGCATTTCTCTCAGCAGCCCATAGAGAAGGCTCAAGGTTATGAAGATGTTACTATTGGGGGTTGCTTATTTTTGCTGGAAGAATCACTCATTCAAACTGCAAATCATAATAGAAGCAAATTCTCCTATTTATTTGCTCGTTTAAATCGAAGTGAAAAAACGCCAAGTTTTGGCCATGCCTCAGTAGGTCCCTGCGGTGGGAGTACTGGACAGCTGCAAGCTGCACAAAGCACTCCCCATCAGGAAAAAGACAGGGAGGGCACTGTATGTCACATCGTGCCCCTCCCAGAGCCCCCATTTGTCCAGGAGACTTGCAGCCCAACCAGGGCAGCCGACCCCTCTGCGCAATACCAAAATGCAACGCACTGCACAGGGGCTGCTGTGGGATGAGAGGGAGCTCATTGGAAAACAAATGTTGTTAATCTAAAAGCAATAATGAAGTAAATATTATAGACATTCTTCAGTCCCATGTAATGGGAACGCCACCATAGTTAAGTCTGAATTACAACTTGCATTCAAAAGTAGGAAGAAATTACTCTACTGCACATTTCAGTGAATGAAATTCATCTCATGAATTAGCATATGCTGCTGTGAGACAATTTCCAGTTCCAGAGGAAGCTGAACCTTGTGTGCACAGCTTTAAAAGAATTTTTTTTTTTTCTTTTTTTTTGCTAAGGAAATACTCTCACGGGTTCCTCCCTTTCCCCGGACGCTGTCAGGGAGTCCTGCCCAGGGGCAGCCCAGATCCCAGCTGGAATACAGGAACGTGCGGCAGCCTCGCAACATTTTTTCCTGAGCAGTCCTCACAGGATCATTATGGGACATTCACTGGGGTTTCAGCTTCACTGTTAATTAGACACATCAGAGCTCTGTCTCTTTAGCACCCTTGCAAGAAACACCCTTCCACTGACTGAAAGCTGCTCCAAGCACAGGCAAGGTTTTCTCCCTTTACATAGACATTAGACCCTGTGTGTGGCTGGATGCTCTGAAAGTAAATGTTCCTATGTCTTGAAAGAGCCCTCAGAGAATGTTTCATAGCTCCTTTACATGACAAATCACCTGTGACTGTGACATTGTCCGAGTGACTGGAAAGAAGGGTGCAGGCACAGTGCAGCAAGGCACGACAGGCCTTGATCTCACACAAACCAGATCTCTCCCAAAGCACCTGCACTTCTCCTGCTCCTCTTTCAAATACAAATAAAATACTTGATTGTTACCATTAAAAATTCAGCACCTATGCTGTTTAAGCCATCAAACCTATTGCAAACAAAGTGCTAACATATTTTAAAGTAATGAACCAAGCACAGTATCTAATAATGAGGCCATCGCATTGTTCTTGGCAAGTGCTGTAGAGGGATGAAATTATATTTGTGACAAGGGATGTCCCTTAATTTGAATATCAGCTCTACTAAACAGAAAACAGCAAATGCATCGGCTCTACCCAGCACCTGATAGCGTGCCGAGGAAAGTACTTGGTATGGTCAGTACATCAAAGTGAGGCAGAATAATTCCCCTGCCTCCCCAGGAAGCTGCAGAAGTAACACGCGTTTACAGGGAAATTTAACTGAGTCTATGGAGATTTACTCTGTGAGAATTTTCCTTTCTTCATGGTAGTGGTTTGGGGCTTCTTTCCAGTTTCACATTATGAAAACGATTATTTGGAGGGGAAAATAGCATCATACAGATGCTGCTGTGCAAACAGTAACTTCTGGAGGAGTAAGAGAATGTGTCCGTTTGGTTTACAGGTGAACAGACAGGAAAATGAGAAGGAGTAGCTCTCATGGGTTGAAGCCACCTCAGGAGCCAGCGCAGCTCCCAACACCCAACACTCAAGGTCAGGTTGGAGGGGCTGTGAGCACCTGATGGAGCTGTGGGTGCCCCTGTTCACTGCAGGGGAGTTGGACCAGACGGCCTTTAAGGGTCCCTTCCAACTCAGTGATTCAATGAGTCTATGACTCTAAAGAGAAGACTTGCACAGAAAGCACCATCAAACAGTTAACAGCCTCATGATGCAGCAGGTCCCACAGTCCCTAGCCGCCCTGGAGCAATGCGGGAACCAGCAAAGCCCTGTGAGTAGCAGCAGAGCGAGCACGCAAAGAGATGGGAGGTTAATTAGCTTGTGATTTTAATTAATTTGCCGTTCCTAATAGATGCTACAGATGCAGTCCTGAAGTCTTGCCTGTTGGCAGGGTAAATTTATTATGTATTGAATGGGCAGCATATGCGTGTCTTGTGCCCACGCATGCACGGAGCTCCTGGGAGCTGTCTCCCTGGTGGGAGGTATCTTGGTCTCAGGTGTGTCCCATTCCCCTCTGCTCAGACAAGTGGGCTCCTGCCCCTGCCCTGATCTCTCGTCCTCCCAAAGCACAGGCACTGCCCCGGTTTAAAGCATGAGAATGTACAGAGAGGCCCATACGGGTTTGAAATCAGCCCCTTGGGCAATGTCTACAGCACCAGGCTTATGGTTTGCAGTCACCACAGGCAAGGAAGCAGGCACTAATATCCCTTGCACCCTTGTGAAAGTTGTACCACAGACAGCAGAGTTTAGCCCCAGAAATTAGTGTCTTTCCACTCTGAAATGTCAGCCATGCTTCCTAGAGGGTCAGGTACTGCAATTCTTACAGGCAAGCTGGTGATCTGTGGTTTAGCACAGAGCAGCTGCTCCCTTGACATCAAGAGAGGTCAGAAATCCAGTGTCAGGCAAACAATTATATTTTTGTTTCCTCCTTGCTGTGTGAGGAGGAGGAGGGGAGAAGGAACAGGTGAGAGAATCAGACCTGAATGCTTCCAGCCATAATTAACAGCAAACCTCAGTGGCACACAAAGAGAGCTCTGTGGCAGCCACGTGGAAGAGCTTGTTTAGGACGGAAAATTGGCCTCGGGGTCTATTGTCAGCTGGGAATATTGATGTGATTAACAATGATTTGATTTGGATATCAATGCAAGGGAGATTGTTTGCTTGCTTTGCCCAATTTAGTCCATGAAATATTGGCTTCAATACAGGGAGAAATTCAGGCGAAGCAGGAAGGGGATTTTGAGGAGGGGTGGAGCGGGGAGTGTTTGTTATTTTGTCAGACATCCGTCTGGATTCTAGATGGTGAAAACTTGAGCACTCAATCAAATGTTTTATATGTGCCTATAATAATCCAAACAAAAGAACAGCTGACAGCTCATGATCATTTAAAGATAGAGCGATTTCTATTTAGCAATCTTGTGACTGCATTTTCTGTATCTACGTGCAAGGCTTCCTAATCATTATGTGGGTTTTGTTGCAATTTGGCCGCAAATGAAACACAGTGAATTTACAGGAAACCCAACAAAAGCAGCCAGTCTTCAGGAGGAATATTAAGAAGCCATTCTCCTGGGTCACACAGCAAAGAGGCTGCGTATGCCATTGCTGGGTATAAATTGTTGAGCTTATGTCCTAATCCAATCTATATTTGGAGAAATCTTGTGATAATTCATCACAGAGAATGTGTATTAGAAAGGAGAGAAGCATTTTTTTAAACTTTAGTCCCAGTAAATTGTTTCTTTTGCCTTAGCTCCAGGGAGCTTCTGTCAGCAGGTTCTGGGCGCAGTGCAAGGATCCCTGGGAGAAGGTTTTGTGGAGTGGGCTGGGAAGCAAACTGGCAACTGAAGAATGGTGTCTCGTAATATGAATATGATTTTTCATATACATGGAAAGCTCGTTGATGAAATCCTGGACTCCATCTTAGGGTCTGATTCTGACACACTAATTTTGCTGAGTAGCCACTTTTTCCAGAGAAACCACTTCAAAGATCAACACAAGAAAAAACAACAAATGGCACATCAGAGCTGAAAGCTCATCATCTTAGCGTTGCCCTTGGGAAATTTATCCTCCTAAAAGCAGCAGTTTTGTCACTTATGATGTAATTATGTCATCACTCACTCTGGGAAATGGAGGATTTGCCCTCCCCTCTTCCGTACTCATTGCCATGTGTAGTGGAAATGCAAGTCACAGCTTGAACCAGTGATTGAGCAGCTGGTGGGAAGGCAGGGCCAACCCAGGGGAGCTCAGGTGCATGCAGTGCACCTGAGTGACTGGAAGGGGTGGAGCCAGGATCCACCCCTTCCTAGACCTCATTTAATGGTTGGCAGTAGAGGTGATGGCAACTTGTTGGAGATCACTGTATACCTGAGGTCTTCTAAAGGTAAGTAGCCTTTTTTCCTTTGTTTTTGCGTCCATGGTTGCTGCATTTGGGCTTCTCTGTTTGCTGTAGCTAAAGACTTTGCTATCCTGCTATTACTGCTGTATTTTTCATCACGTTATAGCATTACACTATGAAATGCTTGGCCTCTCCACTTTGTTATGTTGGAGCTGCAAGACTCTCCCTGGCTTGAATCAAGATTAGGTGTCAATTCTGAGCAAGGAATTCTTATGCTGCATGACAGCAGATGACCCTGCCTTTTGCATGGGTCCTTTGTACAGCCATGGGCTGGCCCATGCTGGAGAAGACCCCAGGAGATGGGCTGTACCAGGTAGTGTTGCTTCAGAAGACAGCTGGCTGCAACTCTCACCTTCCTTCACACTTCTCCTTAAGCATGAATGGAGGTGCTGGAGGCTGAATCCCTGTAACTCTGGTTGGGCAGAGGGCTGAGAAGTGGCTTGCTCAACAGCCTAGACAGGAGGAGTGCTGCTCTTATATGTACAGCTTATTGGAGCCACCTTACCTTAAATACCTGCTGTTTGCTCACATACAGCCCTGGGTAGAGCTCCATCCCCCTGCCCATGCCAACCATGGCCCAACTACCAAGACTAAAGTATTTCCTTTTAGCACAGGCTCCATGCACAACATCACTGGCATGGCTTCAGCATGCTTGTGTCAACCTGAACTCCTTTGGTGGCTCCCACCAGCAGAGCCCCCCTGCCCCCCTCAGTGCCCATGGGCAGCAGGACCACCACAGCTCTGTGGGGCACAGGTGTCCCTTCCATCAGCTCTGGAAACTTGAAATGGCTCTGGAGCGAAGCAGGTGCCAGGACATCAGCTTATAGAAGATGCTCTGGTGCTTAGAACAGATTAACACATTTTACATACAAAAGCACTGAATGGAAACATTGTGTTACTCTATATTTGGACACTGGGCAATACCAGTATAATCCAAAGGGAAGCAGAACAATCACAGTGGAAAATGCCATCAGTGATGAGGCTGAGCCCAGACTGCAGCAGTTAGCAAGTTAAAGTGATTGCAGCAGTATGGGCTGTGATCTCCTAGGACCTTACAGCTTTTCCACTAGCCTTTTCTCTGCACTAAATTCTTCACACTAGTCAATTTGAGCAGTGATTCAATTCACTGCAGTCTCCTCCCTGATTCATTACTGAAGCAATTCTTAAATAAAGGTTTAGCATTTAAAGCAAATGGTTCTGCCTTTCAAGATGGGATGCAAGCCCCAGCTGGTCAGAACTGCTCAGGCTCCAGTTATCACAGGTGAGATCCATCCAATGCATTTGTATTTGGGCAATTCAGTGCTATACTTCAGCCTCTTAGCGCAGCTATTCAGTGAGGTTCTGTATCTCCCTGCTGTATACTTGTGATATTTAGATGTTCTTCTTCACATAAAAAGAAGACTTCTCTGAGCTGGACAGTGGTTATAGCTTTTCTGACCCCCAGAGTAATCCCACCATTACAATTATTAACTAAGTGGAGTAATTCTGCAGTGCGGGCAGCAAGGAATACTGCTCTGGACGTGGAGGATGAGCATTTTTGGGTACTCTGTGCACTGAGGAAAGGTGGCTCTGCCCACGGGAGGGCACTGCTGGGAGAGTGGTTTCTATTTCAGTAAATGCTTTCCCAGCACAGCAAGTGGAGAGCTGCCTCCTTCCCTTGTGTATCAGTAAGGCTGGCCAGGGCAGACATGCAGTACAAGCTCCCACTGCACTTATCCCTCCACAGTGCCAAAGCCCTTCAGCCTCTGTGTCACTCTGAGCTAGCTAAAGACTTTCTTTTGCCAGAATCAATACAGCCCCCCTGGCTCTGCACCCATGAGGATGCTCTGCACCGGCCTGGCACTGACCTAGCGGCCACCCAGGCTTTAGGCAGGCCCAGCTGCAATTAATTCCAGCACTGTTCAAAACTAATACCATCGCTGCTGGTAGAGCAATAGCTGAGCCATACCCAGACTCACCCACAACGCAGGCTCTTGGCTCAACTATTAAGGTGTTTGCCCTGTTCTTACCAGCATCAGCACTGCTGATGGAAAGCAAGCAAGGCATTTCAATAAATCCGGAGAGCTGTGTTTGGCCTCCCAAGCAGCTCTGCAGTCAGCTTAGTGAAAGGGAGCTGCATGCCACTGCAAAGCGGCTTTTTGGGGACAGGGGAAGGAGATAGCAGCAAATATTTCAGAGGTTCAGTTGAGAAATCTCTGTGCAAACAGTCCCTGAAGCAAAGGCAACTGCAGAGCTCTTTGGATTAAACAAGCCTGGGATCACTGAACATCTTCTCCTGCAGAGCCCAGGGAAGGAATGGGACAATTCCCAGTGCGAGTCAGTGGAAGTAGTGGTTCTGAGATCACCCTTACTGTCTCTGCCCCCTTCTTCCCATGCCACCTGTAAATTCTCTGCAAAAACATTCTCAGAGCAAATGCCTTCCTCCTTTACAAATTCCATCTGTGGAATTAACTGACAAGTATTCATTTCCCTGATTGTTCCCCTAAAAATGCTCGACGCACGCTTCGCATCGCATCTCCCGGAGGCCCACACCTCGCTTCTCCCTCCTCTTCCCCTCGT
>NC_034420.1:7207222-7211981 GCF_002078875.1 Numida meleagris
GTTGCGTTCCTGCCCTCTAGCGCACACGGCGAGCCCAGCTCTTCCTGCTGCTCTGAGCAGACGGAGCAAAAGCCTCAAAATGTGCTCTGGGTTTAAGGCTTTCGTGCCACCTGTTCCCACCCCACAGCATGGGCATCTCCCGGTGCTTCCGAAGCAGCAGAGCCCCATGGCAGGAGGCGGATCTTTAGCAGCTCCTATAAATGCTTGTTCTGCTCGATTACATATGCACGTTGTCAGTTTCTTAGTGAGTTCTGAGGAATTCACATCAGAGGATTGGGCGTTCTTACAAGTTTCCTCAGCTTCCATAAGGGATCTCTGTGAAGCTGGGTTTATTTAACCAGAAATTCAGAGAACTTTTTCCTCCCAAGGATGTGAGCTGTAAGGTGAAGGGGAAAGAAAAAAATCCTGAAGGAAAGCAAAAAAGAAACATAAAAATAGGGAAGCAGAGCATCCCTTATGTGAGTCAGGAAGGAGCAATGAAATTGTCAGGCTAGGTAAGAACATTACAGAGAGGAATTTCAAAGTTACCCACCCACCAACATTTGATTTATACAAGGCACAGACCCTACTGATGTAAATTTCCCAGCATCATTCCCTGTTGTCATTGTGCTCACTTTCTCCAGCTGTTAAAAGAAGCCAATTTGACTTTAAGACCAACCAAGAGAACAGCAAAGCAGAGCAAGTAATGCTGTAGTTTCTGACTTAGCTTCCTGAGTGCCTCTGTGTGAATCAAAATGTTTTCTCTTAAGCCAGAAATATTTGGCTCGTGGTATGACTGCATCACTACAGTGTCCTGAAGTAGACGGTGTGCTAATGCTATTTTAATCCCCAGTTTGGCATTAATCCTGCAGTAACCCCAGCGTATGGATGGAAGTGTTGTGAGGCCCTGTATGTCTGCGTGCTGCACATGGTAGTTTCCAGAAAAGGCAAAGGAGCTTTAATCCTCCAGGCTGACCGAGTTCCTCCAAGCACAGGACCCAGTGGAAGAGAGGACAGACAGGAGTGTATGACGCCCTTGCAGCAATGTGCTCTGTCCCCTTCCCTGCTGTGCTGTCTTGTAACAGGCTGTGCTGGTGCTCGGCAAGGCTCTGCCCTTCCCTCTGAGTTCACCTCCATGCCAAGGGCATGCAGAGCTCTGCACATCCTGTCAGCTGTAGCTGTACTGAGAGAGGGAGATGTTACAGCATAGAGCTGCTAATGCCTAGATCCAGCCCTGTACCCAAGGCCTGTGTTTCCTTTGTGCCTGTTAATGCCTCGCAGCACATTGCATGGCGTAGACTAGGTGATTCCTTAAGATCTTGCCCAGCCTTATTTCCTTTGATCCTTCTTGTCTTACAGACCACAAGTTTCTCCTCACAATACAGACATACTTTTTGCCCCTTTGGCAGCTTTTCCAGCCTCCATTAGAGCTGTACAACCCCAAGCAAAGCATGGTTGCTTTAGCACAGGCAATGGACTGCGAAGTTTCATCATTTAAATTAATCTCTTTCATAGTCTTGCAGTTCTAGAGCCATGCCTGTCTAATAGGCACAGATTCTTCTGTGTCCTGGTCCCATCTCGTCTGATGACAGCAACAGATGTGCCACGTGGATCAGACATGGGCTGCTCGTTGTGCAGGGAGGAGCAGGGAGACAATGCCCATCACCTGAAATGCAGAGTGGGAGGGCTGCAGGGTGCTGAGCATTTCCTATCCCTTGCATGTTTTCTCTTAGATGTGATGTCTGATGTGATCGATTCAGCTCTTCCTCTACAGATTAGTATAAAGAAACACAAAAATCTTCTCTGAGTACCTTGATAACACCTCCTCAGCTGCTTCATCATTACCTATTGTGAGGCATTTCCAAAAAAAGAGCATTTCACTGCGTGGGTCAGGAATAAGTCCTGTGGTACGGACAAAAGGTGCTGATGCTCCATTACACAGACTTGTGCTAGCCGAGGAGCACGCCTGTCTGCACCTCAGGTGTCTTCCAGCAGCTCAGCACCTGCCCAGGTGAAAAAGAGCAAGAATGATGGGGCAGGCTCGCTCCCGCTGCCATCACTCAGAGCAAAGTTCCCCGCTGTGGTGCTGAGAGCCTCAGAGAAAAAAAGCCCTCTCTGCTGAAGCTGTAATTACGCAAATCCCTCAGACGAGTTTGTGTCAAAACCATTGGTCAAGAAACAGTATTAATGAGACCTAATCCACACTTCGGAGGCACCAGAACATAACACTGCGGCTCAGGGGGTTTAAGGCAGCAGAGTGCACGGCTCAGCAAGGCTTCCTTAATTTTATCCCTGCGATTTGGAGGCTTGTATCTGCGGAGAAAAAGAAGAGGGAAGAAAACAAAGAAAAAAAACTCAGCAGCTTTATGAATTTAACCCTTCCAGATGTGGCTGGCACACTGAGCTGGCTGGGAGGTTACAAACTGCTGTGGCTGAGCCTAGCCAAATGCAAGTGCTCTCTGGAAGTTGGTGCCTTTGCAAAGAATTGTTGAACTATCACTGAGGTGCTAAACAGGCTAACTGCAAACACATCTATTTGCTTCTCCCGGAGCAGGCAGACACCTGGAAACTGCACTGGCGAAGGACTAAATAAATTACCTGGGTTATTTACTGCAGAAAGACAAAGACTGGCAATGCTCTAGCCCCATCCAAACATGACTGTGCCCTTCCACCTGCCACTGCAGACGGCCATCTGCTAGCGGGGGCAGGAGGCCGGGGAGGAGCAGGCAGTGGGAAAGTGCCCCAGGTTATGGACTCTCAAGAGTTAAATCAACCAGAGGAATCTTAAACAAAGAGAAGACCAATTAAAATATATATAGAGGGAGAGAGCTAAGCAGCAGCTCTCACAACAAAAAAGCAGTTCCAAAATTAATGAGATTTTGATAACCTCCTTTAAAAATTGAATATTTCCATTTTAAAATGTACAAAGACTAAAATCTTCATAAATATCCTATTAAGAAACTTCTGCCGCTGTTTCAGAGTTTCAATTGAAATACGGTGCGTGAAGGTTGCCATAGCTACAAGCAAATTTTTAAATAACTGTTTTTCATCAGAACAGCTGCAGCATCGTGCAGGAAGGAGGGTGAAGTGGGGGAGCTGGAAGGAGTCCGACCAACTTCAAGCTCCTAATGAAGCGGCTCCAGGATCTTCACAAACACAGACTAGGAACTTTTAATACGCTTTCTGCTTTTTTAAGAAAATATTGCCCTTCGTTATTTGGCAGCAGCCCAGCAAACGCTGTCAGCGCTGCATGAAATCTCAGTCAAGAGAAGAGCTTTGTTTTCGTGCGGGAAAAGATAAAATTTTCCACTGCTGAAGCCCTGCCATGCTGAACCCGGTGCCGTGGCCTCGGGTCTGCTCCAGGGGCTCTCTGTGTGACCCGGTTGATTGGCAGCAGTGTGCCCCAAAGCGCCTCGTGAGCCACAGATATCCGTATCTACAACCCTCCCACGCCGAGAACACGGAAAGGAGGAGATGTGGAAAACAAGGGAAGCTGTCAAATGTTAACAGGATGATTTGGAAGTGGGACTGGTTTAGGTGGTCCTTCTCGCTGCGGTGCTCATCATTTGGCTCTCTTGCAAAGCCTCTCACTGGCAGGAAGAGGCAGAGCAACTTTCTGAGCAGCAGCGCAACCAAAAAATGGACATCTCTGCACCATGTGTATCTGTTCAGAGGCGGATGGGCTATGAACAGCACTGATGGCCTCCTTTACACTAATGCTTTTCAACAAGTGATATTAACTATGGCAAAATTCCTAGAAAACTTCAGATAGATTCATTTTGTGTCCTCAGCCAAGTATGTCCCTGTGTCTCAGTCTATAAAGTGAGAATAAATAAGGCATAAAATTTCTCACAGGAATACAAGGAGACTCAAGCCCAATAATAATTGAATTGCTACCTATAGGAAGTGGAAATGCATGGCTGTTTGTTTTTTCCTAAACAACAGATAAATGGCCATTATTTAATATGTTCTTGTGAACCTGCATGGATCATCACAGTGGTAACTATTCTTACACAGTCTGGTTCATTTGTCTGTGACCTGCTCCTAGGAGGTATGGGCTGTACTGCACGGCATGGGGCTGTGCCTGCACATGTGTGGGGCAGAGCTGGAGGTTCACAGGTCAGAGCAGATATGTGCCTGTAGAGACAAATCTGTAGCACGACTTATGTTTGTTTCAAATCTGATTCAAAAGTTTCCTTCATGTCTTGAAATGAAATCGCCGCCTTTCCCACTGACTGCATGTGCTTGTTCCAATATGTACAGGAGGTAGTTGGCAACAAAATGTTGCGGATATAAAAGAAAGAGAGGAAAACAAAAGTGAGGGGAGTTAGAGAAATCCTGAAAAAAAATTAAAAGAAATGAAAGTCAAAAAATTCTATCTTTTCAGGTTCTTTTAACAAATGACATTCTTTGACCAATCCATGTATTATCTTTAGATGCTGAGGCAGCGTCAGTCCTATTTTTAGCAAAGAAAAGGTAAAAAAGGTGAAACAAATCTGTCCCTCTTGCTCGAAACCAGACACTTAATGGCAGCCAGATGCATCTCAGTGCCCCAGCACCTTTCAGCTGCCTATGCCCATTGCTCTTCCCCAGCTCAGCAGCAAGCATACAGAAAATGGAAAGCGAGGATGGCTACCAGAGAGATAGCCTAGCAAATATTTTTCAGAGTAACTTCAATCTAATGTAAACTGAAGGAGCATCTCCTTACCAGTGGACAAATAGGTGGTAGAGATACAAGTGAGCAGAGCTTTCTGTTCTTCTGAACATACATGCTGTCAAA